>NW_024347862.1:3140285-3165686 GCF_902729225.1 Pteropus medius | reverse complement strand
TGTATAGTTTGCGAATCAGGGTAATGGTGGCCCCTAAAATGAACTTGGGAGCCTTTCCTCCTCTTGGATTTTTTGGAGTAGTTTGAGAAAAACAGGTGTTAATTCTTCTTTAAATGTTTAGTAAAATTCATCTGTGAAGTCATCAATCCAGGACTTCTGTTATTTCAAAGAATTTTTTGATAACTGATTTGATTTCATTAGTAGTAATCAGTCAGTTCAAGTTTTCTGTTTCTTCTTGCCTCATGCTTAGGAGACCGTGTGCTTCTAGAAATGTATCCATTTCATCAAGATTGTTCAAAATGTTGACATATAACTGCTCACAATATTTTCTTGTAATCCTTTGTATTTCTGTGGAGTCAGTTTTTACTTTTCTTTCGTTTCTGATTTTATTTGTGTCACCTTTCTTTTTTTCTTGAAGAGTTTGGTTAAAGATTTATTAATTTTGTTTATCTTTTATAAGAATCGGCTCTTGATTTTATTGATTTTTGTAATTTTTGACTCTATTTTGTTTATTTTTGCTTTGATTTTTATTATTTGCTTTTTTCCTACTCATTTTGAGCTTTGTTTGCTATTTTTCTAGTTCCTTTAGATGTGAGGTTTATTTGATATTTTTCTTGTTTCTTGAGGTAGGCTTGTATTGCTATGACTTTCCCTCTTAGGACTGCTTTCATCATGTCCTGCTTTCTTATACCATATACAAGAATAAACTCAAAATTGATTAAAGACAAATGCAAGACCCAAAACCATAAAACTCCTAGAAAAAAAATAGAGGCAGCAAACACTCTGACATTGCTCTTAGTAATATGTAGTTTTTTCTAATATATTTCCTTGGGCAAGGGAAACAAACAAACAAAATAAACAAATGGAAGTATATCATTTTTGCACAACAAAGGAAACCATCAACAAAATGAAAAGACAACTTACTGAATGAGAGAAGATCATTGCCAATGATACATCTCACAAGAGATTAATATCTAAAATTCATAAAGAACTCATACAACACTAAAAACAACAATCAAATTAAAAATGGGCAGAAGACCTGAATAGGTATTTCTCTAAAGAGGACATATCCCTAATAGACATATGAAAAGATACTCTGTCAGAATGGCTATCAACAATAAATCAAAAAATAAGTCTTGGTGAGAATGTGGAGAAAAGGGAACTCTCATGCAGAGTTGGCGGGATTGCAAACTAGTACAGCCACTATGGAAAAAAGTTTGGATGTTCCTCAAAAAATTAAAAATAGAACTTATGACCCAGTAATTACACTTCAGGGTATTTATCCAAAGGAAACCAAAACAGTATTTCAAAAAGATATATACATCTCATGGTTGCTGCCACACTATTTATAATAGTCAAGATATGGAAGCAACTTATGTGTTGTTTTCAATATCACCTCTGAGGTAAATTGTCTTTAACCTGCAAAATTGCAGCACTCACAGGCTGTCATCTAAACAACTGCATTCAATGGAAGAAAACAAACTCCCTCTTTACTGTCAGTCATCTTTTAATTATGTAGAAACAGTAGCTAAGCTGATAGAAAGTGGGGAAAGCAATCAGGCCCTCTTCCCCTTAAATGATGAGTTAGTGATTTGAGAACCTGTATGATCCTTGTTCTCTTGCCAAGCACAGGCCTGGCAAAGGAGCTAGGGAGACAGGAAATGCTTCAGACAGTTGAGTGTTTGGAAATGGCAGTAAGGAAGGGTATGTGTGACTGCATTTTCAGAAGAAAGCCTTGATATTTTCATCATTTTATATTGATTTAACATCTTCCACTGTAAGCTTGGTGTTTGCAAAATTCTAAAATGACTTTTGGGGTTTCTGTGTACCTGGTTTTGTCCTGTGTTGAAATCCAGACCGAGCGTCCTTTTTTTATATTCTATTTGGAGGCCTCTTTTAAATGGAAATTTTTATTAAGAAAAAAAACTACTGTAAAAGTGTACTGGTGAGGTAAAGAGTTAGAATTGACAGAAATAAGAGCTTGATTCCTTTACTCAGAAGTCAATTGACTGTAGAATATGTAAGGCTTCTTCCTGCAGCAGATAAAGACACTAAAGTGGTTGCTGATTTCCCCAAATAGCTCAGGAATTCACAGTGTGTGTCACAAGCTTAGGGCAACTAAGCTTTCCATCTCTGTTGTCACTGTGGCTCTAGAGGTGGAACCCACAAGCCTCCTCCATGAATCCATGATTCCTCAGGCAACTGGGCTGTTGTTTCCTGTATCTTGTAAGACCAGACATCTTTTGAGTGAATGTTTATCAGTAGCAGCACAGTGGGTGATATTCACAAACTAAAAGAGTCTGTGCTTCTAAGACTTTCAGAGAGGACTGCACAGGTGACAGGTGTACAGAAAAGCTTACTAAATGATGGCTGACTCCTTGGCACCCCTTGCCTTGTGAAAAGTAAAGGAGTAACTGGCATTTTACATCTTGCTTATCATATCTAAATAGGAAATAGAATATAGGAAATAGTCTTACCACAACTATTCCTACTATTATAAAATGTCTTTCTAGGACCTTGAGGCTCTCTCTGTGTGTGTGTGTGTGTGTGTGTGTGTGTGTGTGTGTGTGTGTGTGTGTGTGTGTTTCTCTTTTACCTCTAAGATGCTTTGCCCCATGTTAGGTAATTCTTCATTATATATTCATTTGGATCTCTGTTGCCCTTGCAAGTTTAACAACCTTAAAAATTGGATGCTTCTCACTGGTTCTATAATGAAGTAGCAATTTGTCTCTAGATCCAAATCCAGGTGTAGCTATGCTAACTTGAAGCCTGGCTGTGAGCATCTGGAGAATGTTAAATATCTCTAGGTGGAGGAAATCTTTGGATATCACAAAAAGAGAAATAAAAAGTCTCCATTCCTTTTAATAATGTATGAAGTGGTGAGGAAATGATGAAAAGAGATGCTAAGAGCAAGGACAGTCACTAAAATTAGAACCTCTGACAAAAACAGCAACCCCACCTTTCCTTCCATTTCCTTCCTCTCCCTCCAAGTGAAATGCTAAATTGAGACTGGGAAACAAATTACTTTAAGTGACTATTTACTGAATTTTTACTATGTTATCTCATTCAAATTACCCAATCTTGTGGAAGAGATTCTATATCTGCTCCCATCTTAAACGCAATAATACCATATCTTAGAGACATTAAGCATCTTTCCAGGACCATACAGTTATTTGGTATACAAAGCTTAACCCGGATTTGCCTGATCCCATGTCTTGTGCTCTTAGGCACTAGATCCTACTACTTGAGTTTTTTTTTCCCTTTTGAGCAACTAAAAATTCTGTGATAACAAAAGAAGCTAAAGTGTTTTCTAAAAGTCCCCATGGCTCCTGGCCTCTGAATCTCATACCTGGTGGGGTTCCTTCACTCTCTAACTCATCCCTAAGATCAGGGCTGCTCTGAGACAGGCCTCATACTGTGTGAGCTCTCCATTAGTGGCCTTTGCTTTTTATCTAATTTTGGTCCTGATAATAGGCCTTCACTCTGTCCTAAAGTCCATTTCTATAAAAACATTTATTTTATTCCCTGAGCCTATCCCTTAGTTTCATCCTGGATAGGCATCTTGCCTTGCCCTTACTGGTCCCTCTTCAGCATTTGGAATCTCTCCCTGGCTGGGTCTTGCTACTTTTAAATAGAGACCTTAGATAGAGACTCCTTTCTTTCAGGATGCCTGTAATTGTTCTCTTCATCTAATAGGACATCCTGAACCTTTGTTGAGAACCTTTGCCAGCTGCCTGCTTGGACATCAGCAGAAAATTAGATTAATTCTTGGGGCTGTTCTTGCCGTTAGCACAAACCTCTGCAATTATCCTGTATAGTTGGGTCAATTTTACTGCAGCCTGGCCCAGGAATTGTCTAAGGTACTCTGTCTTAAGGAAATCAAGCAAAGAGAATGAGGATGATGGTGAAATTTAGAGGATGCTTTTCAAAGGCTGAATTAACTACTTTTTAAATTAAAAGTCAACTTATCCTCTAGTCCAGAAGCTTTCATTGAAAACTAGCTGTTAATGAGGCTGTGGACCCTTGACCTCATTTAATGTATGAATACCATGGCCTGCAGAGTCTGTGTACAACAGGAGTAGCCTTTCTGGCAGAGGCTCTGACTTCACTGGGCAGCCCAGGGTGAATGTTACAAAGTCTGCCTGTTCTTGCTCTGAGGACAATGTCTTGTACTTGTCATGTGTGAAATGCTGACATAAATAAAACAAGCACTGGATTGGGAATCAAATTGGGAGTCAGTACCTAGTCCACTCTGCCACTCTGTGTGACTTTGGACAAATCACAGCCTCTTAGTCTGATCTTCTTTTTTTAAATAAAATGAAGAGTGATGATGGTTATCTTGCCCTTCATGAAAGATGGCTGCAAGGATTAAGTCATTATTTCTCAATGGAGTGCCAAGGGTGTGGTGATTTTGCTGCTAGAGGACATTCTACAATGTCTAGAGACATGTTTGATTGTCACACTGTATTCAGCAGTTGCTACTGGCATCTATAGGGTAGAGGTCAGGAAGTATGCTTAACATATTAGGAGATAGCCTCTCACAACAAAGAAGTATCTACTAACCTAACATGTCAAAAGTTCAAGTTAAATACATTTATTTAATTGGTTTTACATGTTTGGATCAAGCAACAAACATACTACACCTTACTCTCACAGAGCCTATCAGGAGGTAAGGGCAGAAAGCCCTGTAATCCATTGATCTTGCTTCTGCTGCTCCCCCTCAGTCTCCACCCAAAAGCCACCCAGAACTGTCTGAAGAGTGGCCTCCACAAACCCTCTCCCAGAGACTTGGAGGCCACAGATTAATCTTTTTCAAATTACTAAGTCTCTGTACAGTGAGCACTTTTTTTTAATGGTGTCATTGGTTAACAAAATTCAGTAAGTTTCAGGTGTACAGTTCAACAGTAAGCATGTATATACATTGCATTGTCTGTTCACCACCCATAGTTAGCTTTCTTTCTGTCACCACATATTTGACACTTTTTACCCCATCTATCTGCCCCCCTACCCTTTGGTAACCACTAGTCTATTGTCCATGTCCATGAGTCTCTGCTTTTTTGTCCTGTTCATTTGTTGCTTTTAGGTTTATATCCCACATATAAATGATATCATATGTTTTTCAACTTTTTCTGTCTGGCTTTTGATTTACTTGAATATGTGACTGTAGAACACCCCTGATCTCTGACCTCCATACCCAATGGATAGGGGCAAAGCTACTTTAGCAGGTGGTTAAGAGGTTAGACTGCGAACCCCTTGGATTTGAGCCTGAGCCCTGGTTCTGCCACTTATGAACTATATGAACATAGACAAGTTGTCTGATTGGTTTTAGCCTGATTTTTGACCCGTGAATTAGAAGATAAATTGTTTCACATGGTTCATGACATAAGTAAGAGCTGAATGGTAATAGCAGTAGTTGTTGCTATTGTTATAGCTACTTTTGTAATTGGTTTTGTTATTGTTATTAATAGTAGTAATGCTAATATCATTTTTTTGTCACTATGCTATGAACTGAAATCTTTCTACTTGTTGAAAGAGAGATTCTATATTCCAAGGGTTCTCAACACTTGATGCCTAATAGTCAATTGAAAATCTTTTTAGTCCTTTTCTTGTTTAGAAAAAAAGTGCAGCTCACTGCCAGCATTCATTTAACATCACAGGTAGGAATGCTATGTTTTCTAGGATTTGACATTTTCAGCGATCGAACTAGTAAAAGCAGAATGTTATTAATAGAATGATGTCATTTGTTTCCAAAGACTATCGATATACCAGAGTGATGCGAAAATAATAATAAAAGTGAGATATTTCATGGCAAACTTTGAAGGTAAGGTTAGGACTATAATCCATGAGTTATCTTGGAATAAACACTGCAGCTACAAGTGCTGCTAGAGAGTGTTCTCTGGGAAAATAGGAAAAATATATCAATGTTTGGGCCCCACTCCATGCCCATTCAATTTATTTTTCTGAAGGCTAGGCCCAGGCATAGGTTGTTTTTGATTTTGCTTTTCTTAAGCTCTCCATGTAATCCCAATAAGTAACCAGGATTGAAAAGTGTTTTATGCAACATTTGGCCTAACCTTGCTGAGGACCCAGATAGTGTCAAATATTTTGATAGGCACACAGGAAATGGCAGAGTAAGGGGTTTGTTCCAAACTTCTGGAGCCATTCTATATTATTGTCTCTAATAGACAATCTAGATTTGTCGCCTCCTTCCTCAATGAACTCACAGATTTTCCCATTCTGTATATATATCCTCTCAGCCCCACTCCTTATTATTAGAGGAAAGTATGAGAAGATCAAAGTAGAAGCAGCCCTCATCATTTCTCATTTGTAAGCTTAAGTCTGTCTTTGTTGTTAATGATCACTGTGATTTACTTGCAAGATATTTTATGTATACACAACTTTATAGGTTAAATTACTTCATGCATATCAATTTATTTAAAGTATGGGTGGTCTGAAGTCAGATATTTCAGTAGACTAAAAGTACCCTCTACAGAGACTTAGAGCTTTGGTAAGAATTAACTTATGGGCCTTTGTGAAGGCCATTCTTCAGCTGTTATGGGATGGCCTTTGAGTGGAGCCTGAGAGGGAGCAGTAAGTCCAGTTCTACTGATTATGTAACTGGCTCTCTGCACTTATCTCCCGGCAGGCTCCATGAAAGACCCACTCTATTTATTCTAAACCCTAACATCTGAAAATAGCCTGATGAAGCTCTTTAATAAAAAAAAAAAAATTAGCAGTATGACCATACTTTTTGTTGATTATTATAAATACAATCAAATATAGGAAAACTCTAGGAAACAAGAAAACAAAGGGAAGATTTTATATATATATGAAAAATAAGAAGGGATTCATTACAAATAAATTATAAAAATAAATAAAGCAGAATTTTAAAATAACAGAGCTTGTCATAATAGAGATAAAAGATTAAAAGTTACAAAATAATATATAAAATTTATAAGTAAAAGATAAAGAAGCTTTAAGGTCAATGAAGTATAAGAGTTAAAAGATTAAAACAAAAAGCTAACCATAACATAAAAAGTTTAAAACAAAGTAGTATATAGAATTAAGAAGAGGAAATAACTTAGGAAAAAATAAAATTAAAGAAAATACAGAAACTATTGTAGTACTTTTTTAAAAGCAAGCATTTTTGTTTGTTTCTGATCTTTAAGGAAATAAGCTAGTAACACTTGAAAATTAGAGCAAATGAGAAGGAAAATAAAAAAAGCAAACTCCAGTTAGACATGCGGAAAAGGCTTTAACTACAGCTTTGGGAGGCCCTGAGCCTCCTGTGCACTCCCTGTATAAATGGCAGCATTCTTCCTGGTGGAGAACGGGATAGGAAAGAATGGCTCTGGTCCCCCACGTGCATGTCTGCTGTGACATGCTTGATGCCAGTTATCCTTAACAGTTCTACTAGTGGGTCTGAAATATAAAGACTCTGGCAGGTGGGTCGAGCTAAAGCCTGCAGCCCACTCTTTTCTGTGGAATCTACAGGCTCACCTAGGTACAATAAGGTAGACCGGATATCAAGAGTTCTGATACTATGGCACCAGCTCTCGTTGAGTCTGAACCACTCATCTATCTTTTTCATTCCTGAGCCTTCTGTAAGAATAAGGCAACCTGAGGGCTTTTGAGTTACCAAATCCCCTTTCTCATTCTGTCTTATTCCTGGATCCTCACTTTTTTTTGTGATAATCAGTATTAAAAGCAAACAGAGGGAAATCTTTTGTAATAATTTGGATTTGGGTTCAAATCCCAGCTTTGTCCATTACTAGCTATGTAACTTTTAAACAATCTTATTAACTTCTTTGAACTTCAGTTGTCTCACTTAAAAAAGGATGAGAATAAAAATATCTACTTCTCTTAATTATTCAAATGAGATATACTCAAAATTGTAAGCTAAACAATGCCATGATCCATTTCTTACTTGCTTTTATATTCACGATACTTGGTAAACTGCCCAGTACATGTTAAGTGTTCAACGCCTGTCTAATGATAATGATAAAAGCCAATAGTTTTAGTAATGTATTACAGTAGGTCCTCAAATAACGTGACTTGTTCAATGTTGTTTTGTTTTTAGAATGTTGATGAGATGCCATAGGAACTTAAATCTTGTTTATGTCAATCAGCCTATGATAAAATTGGTTTTGTTTTATGTTGTTTTGCTTAAAGTCACAGAACCTGTGGACCACATTAAGTGAGGACTTACTGTACTATACGGTAAGAATTATGCTATGCATTTTACTCTGATTATAATAATTAACCTTCATAACATATACACACATATGCACACAATGTTTGCAATATCATTAACTCATTTTATAGATTGGTCTTAGAAATTAAGTAATTTGCCTAAAGTCACCCAGTAGTTTTTTAGGTTTTTTAAAATTAGTTTCAACTATATAGTTTTCAGGTTTTTAACCACCACTTGATGAGTGTCCAGGTTTAGCAAACAGGAGAGTTAAGACAGGTTAAATGGGAACTGAAGGGTAACCAGAATAGCCAGCACATCATTACCTAGACAGAGTTCTCTGGGGCTTTGTCCCCACTACTTCAATGAGTCTCCTTAACACTTGTGGTAAAGCCCTTTGAAAGTGAGCATTGCAGTGTGAACCCTGCTCTGGTTTGATCAGGATTCAGGTACACATCAATCTCCATCAGGTAGACTCAACTTTATTTGACATCAAAGTGGAAGCTATGCCCATGGGTCTTGGACTCTCCACTGCAGTCCTATTCTATTGGCTGTTATTGAATGGCCATTCTCTGTCTGCCTGTCAAGGGTAAGGTAGCTTCAGTGCTGCTCAGAGACCTATGAAATTCAGGTCTGTAGAATTCCTCATGTCCACTTGGCCTTAATGGAGAAGTTAGCTAATATGCTGACTGAGAGAGAAGAGAAAATGAGAATAAATTAAGACGGAAGGATAGCTGTTATAGGGGTAGATTTATCAGAACCTGAAAACTCCTGTCTTGGAAAAGCCAATGCTAACCTCACAATAGTCTACTTAGCTCTCTAAGAATCTGACCTTGGAGAATTACTTTGAGCTATCACAATTCCAGTTGGAAATATAAGGCCATTTTATCCCTGCAGTTAGTATCAATTGGAGCATAATCACTAATTCCAGGGTCCAGACAAAAACCTCATGCAAAATATACAAAATAGACCTTTTTAGTACATATTGAGGACTTAGTAAAGTAAAACACACTCTATCCTCTCTGCTGCCAACACACACACACACACACACTTCCTCTTTTTTTCACACAAAGGTGGGGCAAAATCAAGTAGAAGAAACTACTTTGGTTGTTTTTGGAGGGAAAAAATTTAGTTATGAAGTGACAAGATAGTAAAGCAGAGAGAAAAAGAGGTTCAGTGTTGCACTGTTTTGCTGAGAAAAACAGGAAAAGATGAGCAAGAAATGAGGCTTAATTTTAATGAAGGGAAATTTGCTCCTAAGTAAAGAGATTGCAGGAAGTGGGAGCACATGGGCCTCAAAGAGAAGTAAGGCCTTGCATTATATTATGATGGACAAGATTTTGTTTTTTAAGAAACAGCCTAAGCACACAAAAGACTGAGAAACAGAAAATGCTGGATGTTGAGTACAAAACAGACGTCTGCAAGGCAGGCAAGAAGGGCCCCACTTTCTTCCCAGATGAGCTCTGTGGAGGTCGATTAAGGATATGCCTTTCTCACTCTGTAATTCCTGTTTTTCTTCCATATGAACACTTTGAACATGCAAAAGATGCTGCATATCTTGGCAAGGATTTATCTCTCTTCTCCAGAGTAACTTGATCAAATTTTCCAATTATGGTCCTGGGTTCTTGGGACATCTTTAAAACCTCAATACCAATTATTAGCTATTAGTAGAATTTAAATTATATATAAATACATATGTATTCTAAAATACTAAATGTAGGGATATAAAAATTTATTTGCATGCATTTATACAATCTCACTATTTTTTTGGTTCTTTCTGCATTTTGATAAGTGTTAAAATTACTTCAGTGGGAATAGAGTTTCGTTGTAGTAAAAAGACAAAAGGTAAATTATCCTCACTCTCTAATTCAAGTTAACAAGCTAACAAGAATCAGAGTACAGTAAGTCCTTACTTAAAGTTGTTGATAGGTTCTTGGAAACTGATACTTATTTCTAGTTACAAAAACATCACAAAACTTTTGAATAAAAATTCAAAACACTTCTAATTTTTAACATTAAAATAAATGTGAGGTACACATATATTTAAGAAAAATTAATACATGTGTAAGATAATTTCTTCTAACTGCTTAATCCACTTCAGGGCCATGGGTAGCTGGAGCTTATACCAGCAGCTCAGGGTGCAAGGCAGGACTCACTCTGGACAGGATACCCTTTCATCACAGAGCCACTCACAACCACACCCACACTCACTCAGACTGGTGCAATGTAGACATGCCAGTTCATCTCACCTGCACATCTTTGGGATATTGGAGGAAACCAAGTACCTGGAGAAAACCCACACAGACATAGAGAGAACATGCAAACTCTACACAGACAGTGGCTTTTAACCAAGATAATTTTTTGGTTTTCTCATCAATGGTATAATAAAACAATTGAACAAAACCATGTCATGCAAGGATCTGCTGTAATTACACTTATAGGTATTTAAATAGAATTGGCTCTTTGAAAATTAGATCATCCCCCACCTAATAATGCAGTCTGGCAATCTAACATTTGGATGGGTGAACATAGAGGGCAAAAATAGATGCTTTGGTATATATTTATGCTAAAGCAGAACTTCTAATATTTCTTATCATGACAGTGCATCTGAAGCAATACATGGTGGAAACTTATGAGGCTTTATAATACTAGGAAGAGAGTGTGGAGAATTCTGGTGCCACCCTCCCAGAGCTCCACCACTTAGACTGCACTCCAGGACTGTCCCCGGATCTCTTGGGGGACAACTCTTCATGCAGAGGACACATGCAAAGTTTCAAGTATCTAGAATGTAGAATATACTATTTGCAAATCTTAATCATAGATGCAGAAAAAGAAATTCTAGGGATATAGATGGAGATATACTACATGTAGAATATATATATATATATATATATATATATATATATATATATATATAATTACATATATAATACTATGTACTATTCTATATATACCTAGATATAATTCTCCCTATATATTGAACATATATATACATATACATATATATTTTGAAATATATAAATATACATCTAAATTATAATTTGATTTTTTTGTGGGCAAGAAGAATTAACATTTAATGTCCTGTTGAAGAATAACGTGATACTAGCTTCATTCTAGTTCAAGCCTGATTGATGACAATTTAATACTAGAACTCTCAGAGGAATGAGGCTGGCAACAGTGGAGCTTTGCCCCCAGCAGTTCAGTCAACCTGCAGAAAGGCAAACCGACTGGGATGTGGTCTGATTATGAAGGCTTCTGAGGATTTCCTTCTAAAAATGATTTTTTCCTTCCTTTCCCAAGCAAGAATGTTTTTTTGTACAGGCCCAGAATTCCTCATTTTCTTAGAAGTTCTAGATAACTTTACATAGCAAAGTTTTTCTTCATCTTGATTCCAGCCCTGCATTCTTAGATAATTAATTTTTTTCACTCTGGCTGAGCAGAGGCAGTATGGCAATAATTACAGTGGTGGCATGCCATCCCTAACTCCTTAACTTTTTAATTTTAATTTTATTTTTCTTAATTCTCCAAGAAATGGCTCACACCTTGGATTTGAGCAATATGGAGGCAGAGTCTTCAGACTGTAGAACAAGCAGGACTCAGAAAACATTTGCAGTGAAAAGGAAGAAAAAAGAAAGAAAAAAATACCCTTTTCAAATATTCAGGGAGAGCCACAAAATGCTGAAGTAAATCCTTATCAGGAATTTTAATGAGCAAAATAAAATATGAAATCTGTGTGATTAAAATCAAATCTTCTCCCTTCTGCTCGGCTAGAGCAGGCTGCCAAAATGAAGGCACAAGGAAGGCGCTGGGAGGCCTTTTGTATTTAATTACTGCCAGGGCTTTTTCTCAGTTCAAAGCTCTCTCCCAAGCCCCCACAGGGGTAATAAAGAACTTAAGAGAACAAATAAGCTCCCTTCTGAGTGATTTAGAATCCTGGGCAACAAACAATAAACATTTTAACTGAATTGGAGAGATTCAAGCTAGTCTGGGTTAAAACTTGTGTCCCTGTTGGGGTGGTGAGCATACGTGAAGTTTTGAGGAAGTTAGAAGATTGGACCACTGTCAACCATTCCAGGACCACCTCTCAGTGGCCACTCAATTCTTTTGTTTTATCTCCTCCTTTAATCTCTCCCACAGTTTCTATATGTATCTCAAACCCACACGCTTGGGAGTTGGATAGGGGAGGTGTCCATCTATAATAATCTGGGAATATCTGGAATGTAATATTCATCCCCCATGCCTAGTGACCTGGTTGGTGCCTTGACCCATTTGGAGAAGAGGTGAGTTCTGTCAGCTCATCTCCTGAGCTCTGGGATACTATCTGAACAGCAGTGGCATTACCCAAGAGGATTCTCTTCAACCCCAGAGAATGTTTTTTGTTAGTGGTTGCAACAGTAACTTTTCTTGAGGTGCCTTTTAGGTGCATGTAAATTTGAGACCCTTATTTCTGTAGCATCTGTCTTTTCAGTTCAAATCACATTATCTTTCCATTTACATTCAGATTTGTTTCAGTTCAAGCAGTGATTCCATCACCTTTGTCCTTTGTGGGGAGCCAGAGTGTTTTGCGTAAGCATTCAAATGGAATAGAACACAAGTGGGGCATGGAGACCTCCAGAAATCCAATTTTCTGCTTCTCAGATAGGGAGGTGACAATTGATATTTTGCCACCAGATACCCCTGTGTAGACCGTGAAGCTGGTGTAACTCTGGCACACACATTTCCCTAGCTGCTCTGTTGTGAGTAGGAGTGAAACAGGAGGCTTGAACCACAGGTATCCATGTCTCTGTGTACTCGGGGTTTCCAGTATGCCATTGGGATGTTTTTCATCCCAGCTACTTAATCTAACTCATATTGTGTACCCTAATATTAGACATATTAGCAACCTTCTTTTTAATTCAATGTCTATTAATTCAATTTGTATATACTAGGTCTTGTGAAAGTAGTTGTTGAAAGTAAACTCATAATTGCTCAATTATTTGTTTATTCTTCCAACAAATATTTGTTGAGCAAATATTACGTGTCTGGCCTTGTGCCCATCTCCAGGAATAAAGTAGCAAGCGAGAGGGGAGATGATAGCTTGGACTAAATTGGTGGCAGCAAAGTAAAGAAAATATGGACATAACTAAAAAGTGTTTTGAAGATAGAACCAGGAGCATTAGTTGGTGATTGGATGAGGACAGTGGGTAATCAAGAATTACTACTATACTGTTCTTTTAGTGACTGGGTGAAAGGTGGTACCTATGGACATACTCATAGGTCTTAGGAAAGACTGAGTGAGGACTCCTCTCAAGTACCCAAACAGCTGATGTTTCAAAAATTTTGATTATTAATGCAGTAGCTTAACTGGTGCATATCAGAATTAAGTGGTATGAATTGTGTGTGTGTATGTATATATATGTATATATATAATTGCATGGGACCTACCGCAGTCTTATTGAATCAGATTATTTGGGTGATGAGATCTAAGTATTTCTGTTTGAAAAAGATTCCCAGATGACTTTTTGAATGTCCTCCATTGAAAAACATACTGCTGAAAAGCATAATAAACATATATAGGTATTATATGTTTGTGTGTGGATGTGCATGTGTATCTGTATAACCCAACTATGATATATTTTTAATCTCACAACTGAGTTCTCCAAATACTTTCCCTTAATTAGTCTCTGCCCAATTACTATCAGTCAGTGTCTGTTTAGAGAATGAAAACTGATTTTAATATTGGTCTGAGTAGAGCATAAATAAGTGGACAAATATGCCGAGTGAGAAAGACCATGTGATACATCTTATAGCCATCAGCCATCTTTAAATAATTTAATAATATTGTCTCTTTATCTCTAATTGTTTTAAACTAGCAGCTCTCTCTCACGTAAATACATGAAAATTGGCAGTATGTGTTGATATCAAATCACATGTATAATTTTGAATATTTTTAAAACAGAAGACTTTTCCTTGGTGCTCCAGCTTTTAAGACTATGTGGTTTCTAAATGTCATCCTGCTTGAGTTTTGCACTCAAATGCAGTGATCTGGAACATACCTAATCACATGTTTGAAAAAGTCATGCAGATATTTTCTACAATAGCCACCACCCTGAATCCGCAGGCTCAAATCTGGGTTTCTAATAACTGGCTAGCACTTGGTACATATGTCTGTTCATATATATTTCAATTCGATTAGAGTCAATAGCTAATCTGCATTAATATAAGGTAATAAGACAAATGGGCATTTATTGAACAGGAATTAATAGCAATGTTGAGAAGCCAGACTTTATGCTTTTGACATATCCAAAACTGCAGTATAATACTCCCATCCAGAGTGGCCCATACTGTGAAAATGTCTTTTCAGGCTCCTCAAAGGCCAAATCCCACCAAACTATAAATAAAGGAAATATTTAGAACACACACACACACACACACACACACACGCGCACAAAAGGGTATCTGCTCTCCCAACCTCACATGTGCTGACAGTCTGATACAATCTATCTTTTGAATACACCACCCAAACCAACGATGAATAAAATCAATTTAACCAAAATCGATGCTCTTTTGTTGAGCTGCTCAAAATCTAAGTGGAAGTGAAACCTTTGAAGCTGCCTTTCCTCAGTAAATGTAGCACTTACTGAGCTTTTGATGGCCACAGGAGCCTGTGGAATCATGAATCTGTGGTAGTACCTTTATTTCAGGAGCTGGAGAGTCATTAGGGAATGGGCAGAAAATGAATAAGTTATGAGTTTTGTTTTTTACAAAATATTTCCTCTTCTCTAGTCCTGAGGCAGCCTGGTGCAGCTATCTCTATATTCTATGTATCTGGGCAGACTGATGGGCCCCATAAAATAGTTTTCTTTGCAGATTTAACATCCAGCAAATACACTGGAGAAAGAAGAGATTGTACAGGACCAGAGACAGCATCCAATTCTAAATTTTTGGGTGACCGATGCCATTTATTTACACATTGGCAAAGTTAGCTAAATGTTTTCCAGATTAAGCATACTTTTTAAGAGTTTTTATTTTAAATTATTAAATAAATATTTTATAAACAAATAAAAAGATGTGAGACATCAGCATTCTGGAATTGGTGAAAATGCATAATTATTTATGAAGAAGGAAGATGACAAGAACAAGAATTAACATTTATAAGATGTTTATTATGGGCTAGGCACTCTGATACTTGCAAATTATTTTAATTACAACAAGAAACTCTGAGTTAGATGGGGTTATTATTCCCATTTCATGTGTAAGGGATAGATAGAGAATGTCTCAAAATTTCACATAGAAATGAGTGTCAAAACTAAGACTCTAACCCAGTTCTATCAGCCTGACTCCAGGTTCCTGGGATCAAGAAGGACAGCTATTATTAAAAAGAAGGAGAAGAAAGACAAGGGAGAGATGGGGGGAAGAGAATAAAAAAATGTATCAAAATTCTCTTTCAAGTAGATTGTCTCTATCGATTAAATGAACCACATAACTGGTGAAGTTGTTAAAAATTAAGTGTGTCATTCAATGAGTTTTGGTACATATCAGGGGAAAGTAAAATTTGTATAGCTAAACACATCTAAAATAATCAGTTGAAATGTGAAAATGGGTAATTAGATAGAAGCTTCCCTACCACTTCAATTCATTCAGTGTCTTGATTCAAAACCAATTTCTCTAAGGCATTTCCTGGAAAGTCTTAAATATAGAAGAATGTGGTTCCATGCCAACCTAATGCAAACACCTAGGAAATTTCAAAAAATGCAGTTTTCTCTGAACTACTCAGTTAAATACATTCTGTGGAAGACTTTGTAAGCATGGAGGAATCGCAAGGTCCTTTGGTCACAGTTCTTCCTATAGAATTGTCCCCTTGAGTGGCTGGATGTGGGAGCTGAGCTCTCCTAGGTTGGGGACCCTTCTGACACTGGTATTTCTGTGTTTCTTTGTGTGCTTTTATTTTTATTTTTAACTCCCTGAAAAATGATATTAACACTCGGGAAGACTCAGACTTAGAGCAATGGGAAATGCGGCAGAGGAGAGTCTAGAGTGAAAGCAAAACAGTTTCTTTCTTTCTTTTTCTTTCTTTTTCTTTCCTTTCTTTATTTCTTTAGTTGATTAGAGGATCCAGAAAATAAGTGTTGGAGTGATGCTGGTTGCTGGTGATGTTTTAATTCATGAGTAATCCCCCCTTTTGGGAGATCACAGCAGGGTTGCCACTAAGTGCACTAAATTCCAAGTGGTTCTGAGCAAAGAATTTGAACAAAGAATTTTCACCCTGTCAAGAGCTCAAAAGAAGCTTCTCACTGTTGTAGGGGCAGGAACAGCTGGGCGGCCTGTGAGCTGAGCTGTGTGCTGCAATTCAGATGCAGTGCTGGTAAGAAAGGAGGCTCTGATTTTCCATTCACATGCTTCTCACCTGGGTGCACGATGAGCCTGGGTGGCTTGAATGTCTTGACTTGTTGACATGGTGTGCCATGAATTTTAAAAAGAAGCAACCAAAAAGGACAGACTCTGATTACTGTCCTAAGTTAAAATGACCAGGTTTGAAGTAAAGAAGTCTCATCATCTTAGATGGGTGAAATCACTGAGGCTGTGAGGAAAGTAAGTTTGAATATCTACATCAGATTTAGCTTAGCCTTCTAGTCTTGTGAGATTTTAGGCTTCTGGAATGGAGCTGGTGTAATGAAGGTGGCTGTGTTCATGAACACACTAGATGAGTCAGAGTGGCCCAGCCAATAGGATGTGTGTATGTTCTGGTACAACAATATGGTTCTCATAAAATGGCTAGTGTGAAGCACCTGATAGAAAGTGTGGAAATGATGATTATCATGACCTGTGGACTGTTTCCCTGAGTTTTTGTCCACTGAAAAATAGCCCTACCTGTGCTTAAGCTTCCTCATCTGTAAATGGGAATAATAATATTTAGAGTTAGAATTTACTTTATAAGGATTAGAAGTGATTAGAAGTATACCTGATCATAGATGTGCAATAAACATTAGCAATTGTTATTATTATAACAAAAAGTTATAGAACTGTCTGTTATCATAAGCTTACAATTTTAAGCTAACAACACTGACACACTTATGCATAGCTTACACAAGAGAGGCTTAAGAAACAGAATTTGGATATTCTACTAGAGGCTGCTAATGTGGATATAAAATAAAGAAGACAATGCAACTATCCTGATAGTTGCCAACCTCTCTCATCCAGTTTTAAATTTATCCATGAAGGGTAGTCGGGCAGAAGCAATAGGCAGAGACACATCAGCACACACTCAATAAACATTCCCTAAATATGTGATGGATGCTATCACTAGGATATTCATTTCTACATCCATTGTCACTACTACAATTATTACTTCTGCTAATAATCATAAAGACAACTGAGACTGAACAATGCCCTGGGATAAAGGCTTTTTGTCTCTCAGCAAATAGGTCCAAAGAAAAGAAAATACAAATGCAATTTCTTGCTTTAAGTCAAGGTTAATAAACAAGGTTTGCAAAAATAGCACATCAAAAAAAGTCAAAATTTATGCATTTTGTAGAGAGGGCTGAGTGTATGACATTTCATTTATTTTACGATATGCAAGTTTTCAAATTTTAAAACATCTCTGAAATTGTGATGTCTTTGATTGCTTGTTATAGGTTAATTGGGAGTATTTTTTTTCTTTCTTAGAGGATCGTAAACTAATGGTGTATTTATGAACAATGACATTTTAGATTCAATTAAATATAGTAATTGAACTGAATTGGGAAATAACCATTGAACATTGATTTGATGATGAAATCATAATTTCTTTAATGTTTTACTAGTATTGAATATCCTCACATATATAATACACATGCATACATTTATACTATATTATAAACTTACACATAGTAATGTAAACAAAAATAAAGAACGAGCTATTTAAGACCATAGGTTAAACATTATAAAATACAGCTTCTAATTTCTATTCTATTATCCCCTGATTAAAATAAAAAGGGCCTATGCCTGCATTCTTTCTCTAAACATGTATACCGCTCATGCCCAAGGACTTGACTGTTTGTACATTTGGGGATGCCTTTGTTGCCACTGTGACTGCATCTCTTCTCTCTTTTCTCTCGGCTCCAGCCTCCTTGATCTTCTTACTCCTATCCAAGCACACAGATATGACATATGTCCCTGCCCCCACAAACTTTGCCTGAAGTGCTGTTCTCCAGACAATCAAGTTTTCACTTCCTCCTTATACTTCCTATCACACCTCTCCCCAACCCCCAGCTTAATTTTCCTACTTTAAATTTATTGCCTTCTGAAACATTATATTACTTTGCTCTCAGTATCCCTTATTAGATGAGGGCTCAAATGAAAACAAGAAATTTTGAATATTTTGTTCTTCTATATCACTGAACCTAGGACAATACCTACCACATAGTAGAAAGTCAGTGAATATTTGTTGATTTAGTTCACTAATGATAAAAATATTGATTCTGTGGCTATTTATAATAGAGGGAGATGAGGAGAGATGTGGAATTGTTTTAAAGTTTCTGCTGTAGCAATAGCCTTAGATATGAATTTCATCTTGGGGTGACTTTGGAAAGAAAGAGGTTTCCTAGTTCAGTGTTGGTGGGGGTTTGCCCAAGCATCAATCGACTTATATGCCAGTGTGTCCGCTCCAAAAACAAAGAATCCTTTCAGTGGTCCAGGCTATTTTATAAGCAAAGAAATTTAACAGCACTGAAGTTAATGCAATATCACAAGAGTAATATGTCCAATGCTGACTTGGGCTAATTAACTTTTATTACCATTAGATTCTACTTTAGAAACTGCACAGGCATTAAATTTCATATTTTAAAAGAGAAAAGGTAGATGCATGGCTTTTCTGTTTGAAACCTGTTTGAAACCTTCATTTTTTAAGGTTAAAAATTACTAAATGAAATAGTGCTAGAAAAAGGAGACAGACATCTAATTCATTTTAATGAACTTGCAAGTTTCTTCATTTTACCTTATTCAGCTGGTTTTTACTCGGTTTTGTTTTTAATTCTACAGACTACCCAACACACATGGTGTCTCTTCAAACACACACACACAGACACACATACACATGCTGAGGTGTGGTTTTCAAGGTCCTATCATGTTTAGCAAATATTTCAGATGAACGATATGTTCATCTGTTACACTGATTGCCAAGATTACAGTATGACAACAAACATTATTTGAGGAACAGTAGCTAAAATTATAGCCCAGTTCTGCTGTCTGCAGTGATGAACGGATGCACGTTAATTTCTGCTGTAGTGTCCATTACTTGGGAGCTGAAGACTCTCAGGGCATTAGCATCTTAGCCACCAGCCTGGAGGGCTCTGTGGTGGAGACAAATGAGAAGGTGGGCTGCTGGAAAAGCCACACACCCACACCGCCCCTTGACTAGGAAGGCTGTAACAATTCAAGTGCCTGGGAAGATGCAAGTGTCTGGTGAAATGGTAGCAGCAAGAAGATTTTTTTTTTTTTGATATATAGTGCTATTCACTGCTTAATGAATAGTATATGGAAGCCAGCTCACATTTCCAGAACTCAAAAAGATCAGTTGAGGTTTCAAGCTTTTCTCAATAAGCACATATAGAGAAAAAAAAAATTACAGTTTTGAATTGTCTAATTTTGACCCAAAGTCACGGGGATTAGGGGTGCAGTTTAGAAGATAGTTTATTAAATCCAATTAATTTTTTGAAAAATCTGAGTGAAAGTCTCTTATGGTGGCTAAATCATTCTGGTAGCATATAAGCAATGGACTTCTTCAAAGTGATGTTAGTTTTCTATCAGTGCTATAATACAGTACCACAAATACAGTGGCTTAAAACAATACAAATTTGTTACCATACAGTTCTGCAGGTTAATAATCTGAGTTGGGTCTTATTTGGCTAAAATTAGGAAGTTTGGCAGGGCTGCACTTCTTTCTGGAGTTCCAGAAGAGATTCCATTTTCCTGTCTTTTCCAACTTCTAAAGACCACCTGCATTTTTTGGCTCATAGTCCCCTTCCACCTTCAAAGCCATATGACGGCATCTCTCTGACCCTACCTCAGTCTCATGTCACTTTCTCTGACCACAGCCTAGAAAGGTCCTCTACTTTTAAGGATCCATGTGAATGAAATGGGCCCAATGTATAATCTAGGGTAATCTCCCCGTATTTCCATCCTTAACTTAATCTCTTCTACAAACTCCCTTTTGCCATGTAAAGAAAGGCGCACATGCACAGGCTCTGGGAATTAGGATGTGGACATGTTTGGGGACATATTCTGCCCACCAAAATAATACCAGAAAGACCCAATGTGATGTTAAATGAAGTCTTCCCCCATTATTTTTAGAGATTATTCATTCATGAAGAGTTAGCATAGCTCAGTGGTTAAAGGCACAGACTTTGGAGTCAGGCAGATGTACGTTCAAAACCTAACTGCCTTATTCATTCATTTATTCATTCATTCATTCATCACATAGTTACTGAACGTCTGTAAAGTGCTAAGTTTTTTTTGATCACTAGGGATATAGCAGTGAATAAGACAAATTTACTGCCCAGAAGACATTTATATTTTAGTAAGGAAGGCAGATAGCCTATAAATAAATATATCATGTAATGTCAGACAGTGATAAATACTATAAAGATAAATGGTAGTACAGGCTTATGTTGTCTACGTATAGAAATTACTCAGTATCTGTAGTAATTTTACGTGTTCATTTCATTCATTATTTTATTCATTTATGTCATCATCAAACTTATCATTGGGACACTTGCGAATAAGTGTCCCAAGTTATAGAAGAGTTTTAGTATACATCTTACCCTTTTATCATAAACATAGACCTGGGGAATAGTTGGTGTTTTCTGACCTTGTTGATGTGTAATGTGAGGCTAAAAAAAGTTAAATGACTATTTTATGTTACTTTTTATCATGTGGTAGAGCAATAAAATGCATTTAGAGTTTTACAGTGTCATCAGTTTAAGTTTGTTTGTTTCAAGTTTCTTTATTCTCTGCCTAAGCCAGTGGTGACCCCTCATAAATTATAAATGAGAGAGGAAAGCTTGGGCTGGGGTTTTAAATACTTTATTTTCCTCCAAATCTGAGATGATTTCTTTGAGCTTCCCTAATTTTCTTTTTGATTATTATGTGACTATTCTATCTTTGATCAATCATTTAAATCTGTGTTTACACAGGCTGAGCAAAGGGAAGAGTTAGACAATTACTCATGCCTTAGAACTAATTTAAACAGCCTATTCAGGGCTCCAGCCTATCCTCTATTATTTCATTCTCTCTGCTCAAATACAACTACTGAGTACATACAGATTGGGTGAAATGAGGGAGATGAGAAAGATCAGAAAATCTGTGAAAACAAGTGTCTTTCAATGAGGTGTTTAGTTGTTGATGTCATTGGTGCTGGTGGTGGGTGTGCTGGGGGAGAGGGTAGTATTTCCATCTGTGGTTAATTAAATACACCGCATTAGCTACATACATTTATTACTTGAACATATTTGCCATAAAACATTTTGGAAGTAATCTGGATATAAATGCGTTCTCAACCTCTACAGAGGAAAGATATTTAGCATATAACTCTCCAATTGGCTTCCTTCTTTAAGATATCTCCTCTTATAATCTAATGATATGACATGATGATATGATACAAGTGTATACTCTTGAAGTTTCTGTCTTTATCACCCTGGACAGAGGTCAGTTTGCCAGGTCAGATCCTGAGCACTGGTCAGATTCTGTGCCGGGGGTTAATGAATCCCACTGTAGTGAATAATATGTTTCACATCAAGTCTACTTCTGTGTCACTTCCACTTTAATTTTTGCCCAACTCTTGGTGGAGAAACACTGTGATGTTATTGTTGTCACAACTATGCAGTTGTAATACTGTCCTCATATTTGCCACTGCCCTGTTTCTATGCCTGAATGCCTGCTTTAATAATTTATCTTACTAAATTACTTCTCCAGTTGCTCCAAAACTTGGCCTTTGCTTTGACCCGCTCCTAGACACTGAACTCAAGTCCCATGGTGTTGATCCTCCTATTTGTTGTCAGGCCACATTCCAAATCTCATCTTAGCTCCTTGAAATATCTCTTTCTGGACCCCTCTGAATCATTTTTTTTAGCACCATGTTTATTGTTCTACCTAGAGCTTATTTCATCCCCTATAGCTGGATTTAGACCAAACATCCCATTCACTGTCCCTAAGCTTTCATTTGAACACCAGCTAGGCTTTTTGCTTTCAAAATCCTAAGACTCCATCACTAATGATGCAATGTTCCTACTTAAAATCTCTAGAAAGTCTGGGCTAAATTCTCAGTGCTTCTAACACACTGAAGGAAAAGCAGTGTATTATATAACAAGAAGAAACAAACTATGCCCTGCATCCTTTCTTCTGATTAGTATCTCCGCCACCCCGCCCCCAACATCTAGGTTAACCACACTTCCTTCCCAACACCTATATCTTGAAGAACTTCAAGGACAAATCCAGTACATTCAAAGATTATAAATTAAGAATCCATGGCAATACTTTAAAATGATTTTTTTTTCTCGAAGTGTTAGCATGGAAAAATAAAACTGAAAAGGGAAGGGAATGACTAACCCAACAGTGACAGAATAGCATTCTGAACACAATATTCTACTAAATGACATGCAGAAGGAGTTGGAGCTTTGTAATACCTTTTATATTGCTGCCTGCCATCTGGCCAGCAATTGTTAAGCCTAAAATATTCAGGTAAGCTCTTTTTTCCCAGATAGTATAATGTTGTGAGGATTCCAGCAGCCACTTGTCTTTTTAAATACCATTATATTTTACTCTTTTCCAGAACAAACACACTATATTAGCAGGGTATTTGCATAGCACACAGAGAGTCGAAGGTATGGGACAGCACAAGGCAGGATCTTTGCACTGAGAGGACTTGGAAGATGCAAGTAGACTGTTCTGTTTTCATAGAGTTCAGGTTGAGGATCCTTATTTGACATAGACTGACTCATTCCACCTAAATCCTGTCTGGAAACAGTCTTCTTGTGGAAGAATGACTCTTAAGCATTCAGCAAATATGGTAGGAATGAAGCAAGCTCCTATTTGTTGTAGACAAGGCTGGGTGGCAGAGTATTGGACCCCAAGCAAAGCATTTTCTACATTAAAAAATTCTAAGGCTGTTTATTGATTGTTCTACCATTCTTTTAGAAGTGTTGAAAAGAATAAACAGATCAGATATAACCTGATATTATAGCATATAGTATGATTTGTCTTCAGGTATTAATCCTATCAATTACCTAAAATTTTAAACTAGAGGAATAGTCTTTTAAAATAAACCTCACAGAATGACATATGTTTAAAAAGAGGTGTAATGTCTATGTAATCCTGGTGTCCAAGGAGAAGAATTCATTTCTTTCTCCATTCATTCATGCAAACATATGTTAAATACACATTTGTGGGCACATATTATTTGCCAGGCACACTATTAAATGGTAAGAACACAGAAATGAATAAACTAGTATCTTATGTTCCCCTAAAATTTGTGAAATAAGGTTAATGTGAGCAAGAGTTAAATCTAAGTTTCATCCTTTTTTTTTTCTCACCATTCACGTTCTTTCCACATGATTCTATCCATTCTCATGCTTTCAACAAACTTCTGGATGCTGACTACTTCAGAATTTATATTTCCAATTCATCTTTTTCTCTTAGACTCTAAACACATTCATCAAACTGCCTAATTCACGTGTCCATCTGGATGTCCCGGAAGCGCCTCACACTCAGCATATTCCAAAATGAAATCCTCATTGCCCTCCTAATCCTGCACTCTCACCTGATTTCCCCGTATTGGTAAATGCCACTCATCCTTGAGTCAGTCCTCTCCCTGACATTCTACATCTCATTTATCACTAGTCTTGTAGATTTTGCTATACTTCTATTTATTTCCAGTTCCACTGTCTCCGAGTTTGCTTAATTTTACTTTTTGAATTAAATTTAGAGTATAGAGCATTTACAAAAGTAATACACAGGGTCTCACATACCCTTCACCCAGTAATCCCTTATGTCAACATCTTGCAAAATCATAGGGTCATTATCAAAACTAAGAAAAATTGACTATGGTACAATCTTATTTTACACAGAGCATATTCAGATTTCACTAATTTTCCTATGAATGTCACTTTTTCATTCCAGGATCCTATGTTTCAATTAGCTGTCATGTCTTTCTTAGTATCTTCCAATCTGTGACAGTTTCTCAGTCTTCTCTTATTTTTGTAACCTTAACACTTTCAAAGAGCACTCTTTATTATTTTGTACAATATCCCACAAAACAAGTTTTACTGATAATTTCTAATGATTACTTTGAGATTATGAATTACTGGAAAAGATAGCACGGAAGTTATGTGCTGCTCACAGTTCATAGTATCAGCAGGTACATAATATTGATATGTACCACTCACAAATGATGTTAGCCCTGATGATGTTAAGGTGGTATGGTATCTGCCAGAAATTGCAATTGTAAAGTTATTTTTTCCGTTTGTAAATATTTGGGGGGAGAAACACATCCTGTTTCCACTTTAAATTTTCCCATTAAATTTTACCATCAAATATTGGTAGTATCCTGTGGAAGCGATTATTCCTATAGGCTTCTTGTAATTTTCTGTTTCCTTCATTTTTTTCCTACATTTTTAATTGGAATTCTTCTGCAAGAAAGAGTTATCTCCTCCTCCATTTATGTCTGTCTGTCTTTCTTTCATCCATCCTTCCTTCCTTCCTTCCTTCCTTCTTTCCTTTCTTTCTCTCTTTCTCTCTTTCTCTCTTTCTCTCTTTCTCTCTTTCTTTCTCTCTCTCTCTCTTTCTTTCTTTCTTTTTTTTCCTTCTTTCTTTATATCAATATAAACTCATGCTATTTATTTTAATCTTTGTTATTTATTATTTCTAATTCATTCCAATTTTAGTCATTGGGAGCTCTTTCAAGTTGGCTCCTGTAAATTTTCAGTATGGATGCTTCTGCCTATCTCTTTTTAAACACATTCTTACTTTCTGGTGCCAGAAAATGCTACAGATTCATCTTATTTTTCTCCTTCTCTCTCTCTGGAATCTACCAATTCTCTGAGGAGTCATGGTATTTTTGTCAGAGAATGGTATTTAGAAACCAAGGTCTCAGTCCTAGGTGAGCTTGTAGCTGCTATAGGATAACTGCATCTAGTCCCTCTCAATGGATGGGGCTAGGAAATATAGAATGCATACTAACTCACAGATGAGCACAGCTC